>NC_134490.1:79077624-79102624 GCF_040206685.1 Ascaphus truei | reverse complement strand
GCTGTTGCAAAAGCCCGGGAAATGTATCTCTTTTCCCGGGCTGAGCTTCCTTCAGCCCTATTGGCCACTAGGGAGCACCTGACCTCTGCCTCCCTAAGCCTCCTGGGAATTGTAGTTCCCAGGGGCTGCCTAATGCATTGGGGCCGCGTGCGCGCTTCCCTCGCGCATGCGCGAACCCCTAATGGCCGCCTCAACCTCTCTACTACCTTCCCTACTCTCGCGCAATCTCTCTGGGGCCTTCCCTGCGCTTGCCACCTACTGCGCATGCGCGAGCTAACGCGCAATGGCGGCGCACTCTCCTCCAGCCGCCGAGCCGGTGGCAACGCGATCGCGGCCCTAGCGACGGCCCGATCGCGTCCCCGGCAACCAGCCTGCACCGCTATGCCCCGCGCTGCTCCCTGCTCTGGCCCCCACCCTCGCGAAGTGCCGGCGGGTCCGTCGCAGCCTCCGGCGGCACCCGCTACCGCACGGCACTCGCAGAGGGGGGCCAGAAAGTGAAAATATACCTCGGGGCTACACGTGCATAACTGATGTAAATAACGCATTTGTAACAGGCTCTATAGTCTCCCCGCTTGTGCACAGCTTCGGAACAGGTAGGGAGCTGGTATTGCTGTTCAGGACGTGATGACAGGCGCATGCGTGAGCTGCCGTTTGCCTTTTGGGCGCCATGTACTTACTCGCGAGTGTACTTAAAGTGAGTGTCCTTAAAGCGGGGTATGCCTGTATATATATATATCACACACACACACACACTATATATATCACACACACACTATATATCACACACACACACACACACACACACACACACACACACTATATATATATATATATATAACACACACACACACACACTATATATAACACACACACACACACTATATATATATATGACACACACACACTACATATATATATAGTGTGTGCGTGTGTGATATATATATATATATATATGTAGTGTGTGTGTGTCATATATATATATATATATATATATATAGTGTGTGTGTTATATATAGTGTGTGTGTGTGTGTTATATATAGTGTGTGTGTGTGTGTGTGTGTGTGTGTGATATATATATAGTGTGTGTGTGTTATATATAGTGTGTGTGTGTGTGTGTGTGTGTGTGTGTGTGTGTGTGTGTGTGTGTGTGTGTGTGTGTGTGTGTGTGTGTGTGTGTGTGTGTGTGTGTGTGTGTGTGTGTGTGTGTGTGTGTGTGATATATATATATATATATAGTGTGTGTGTGTGTGTGTGTGATATATATAGTGTGTGCGTGTGTGATATATATATATCACACACACACACTATATATATATATCACACACACACACACACACTATATATATATCACACACACACACACACACACACACACACACACACACACACACACACACACACACACACACACACACACACACACACTATATATATCACACACACACACACACACTATATATATATATAAATATCACACACACTATATATATATATATATATATATATATATATATATATATCTATCACACACGCACACACTCACACACACTATATATATATATATATATATAAATATCACACACTATATATATATACAGGCATACCCCGCATTAACATACGCAATGGGACCGGAGCATGTATGTAAAGTGAAAATGTACTTAAAGTGAAGCACTCCCTTTTCCCCACTTATCGATGCATGTACTGTACTGCAATCGTCATATACGTGCATAACTGATGTAAATAACGCATTTGTAACAGGCTCTATAGTCTCCCCGCTTGTGCACAGCTTCGGAACAGGTAGGGAGCTGGTATTGCTGTTCAGGACGTGATGACAGGCGCATGCGTGAGCTGCCGTTTGCCTTTTGGGCGACATGTACTTACTCGCGAGTGTACTTAAAGTGAGTGTCCTTAAAGCGGGGTATGCCTGTATATATATATATCACACACACACACACTATATATATCACACACACACACACTATATATCACACACACACACACACACACACACACTATATATATATATATATATCACACACACACTCACACATAATATATATCACACACACCACCTTGCTGCAACCCCCCCCCCCCCCCCCTCCCGGCGGCAGCGCAACCCCCCTCCATCTCCCGCGCGGGCAGGGAGGCAGGCACAGGGATCGGGACACATACACACCCGCTCCCCCCTCCATCTCCCGCACGTGCAGGGAGGCAGCCACGGTGATCGGGGCAGAAGGGGGCACCATACAGCGGCAGATCGGGAGCAAGCACACGTCACTGGGAGACTCATGAATATTCATGAGCTTCCACTGACTGACAGAAGCAGATGAAAAACATATCCCTTCACTAATGATGTCACCAAATTTCGCCGATCAATACATGGAGAACGAATTGACCTGCAGCTATACAGTTCTTTAGGTAAGTAGAGATTGCCTACATGAAACTATTGAAGTAAAAAAATTAAAAAAATAAAAAAAAAAGACTGACCTGCAGCTTTAAAGGCACACTACCCCAATCTAATGCTGCAATCAAATGCAGGCTTACTACCGGGCTCTATAGCTCATCCACAGGGAGCTCTTCTGGACCTATCCCTGTCGCAGCCTGGCCCATCCACACCCCCCCACCTTGCTACCCTGCCATTGGATCCTCACCTATATATACCCTGCGCTTTCACTGACTCGTCGGCTGAGCATAGAACCAGTTGTTCTCATCACTCTCTGCCTCCCTAGTCTTGTCTTGTCTTGCAGTCTCGTCCTTGTGTACCGAACCGGCTTCCTCTTCAACTCTCCGCACCTCTGGCTTCCCGACCTTTGCATACGGCAATCGACTTCTCCGCACCTCTGGCATCCCGACCCTGGCATACGGCAATACGACTACTCTGCTCTCTCCGCTCCCGATCTTGGCTTACGGTAATCCGACTACGTCTCTCTCTCTAACCCCGGACTTGGCTAACAGTACCCACTACTATCCGTACCTCTCCTGCCCCGGACTGGACACCCAGACCATTCTACACTCAAGACGTGCCCTCGTAGCTGTGGGTGGAGTTATATCCTTTCCCACCTCAGCACCGTGGTCCCGCCTCGTTTGTGGTGAGCACTGCCTGACAATGATGGGACATGGAAACATGGAAAAAACTAAAATGATTTTTTTACCAGCTTAATGCAGATGCCCCGTTAAGGTATCAATATTCTGACACATAATTGGTCGAATCTATCAATCACCACTAGTTACTTCTGGGTTTTTATCTCACCAATAGCTGCATACAAAATGAAATAAAAAATAAAAAAACCTTTCCTTATGTGGCGCTTGTGAATAACGGTTTTATTGTATGTGTGCTGTATGATGTATTTGTACAGTATAACGGTTTTATTGTATGTGTGCTGTATGATGTATTTGTACAGTATAACGGTTTTATTGTATGTGTGCTGTATGATGTATTTGTACAGTATAACAGCAGCAGGGTCACACATTATCTAGCCTGCCTGTTACAATACAACATTATTGTGCTGTAATGTACAGTTTATAATTATCGCTGTATCAATGCAAGCAATATCAAGTGATCGGTCGCTTTGGACCCAAGAGCTTTAAAAAGGGCCCTCAGTTTGAAGAGTATATGCCGGTTTCCCAGCATCTCAAATGAATTTCTATCAACCCGAGATTTATACTTAGTTCTCAGACAGTTGGGCATCTTTTCATAGCTACGTGATATGGCCTACTGTATAATGAGATTGGCCAGTGCTCCCTATTGAGGAGCTGAAGTGGATGCACTTCAGATGAAGGAATTGTGTTCTAGGACAATCAGAAAAGTCTGGTATTTTGCAATAACAAAAATCTATCATTTTACTTTTTCTTTAAGATAGTCCTCAGTGACAGCAATTTTCTGATACCATCAATAGAGCCATGTGGGAACCAATCTGATTGGAACAACTCTTGCAGCACCTCCAATCTCTTACGTAACAACTCTTTACAAAAAGTAGTACACCAATATTGGCATCATTTTTAAAACGTGTTCCAGAAATGCATCTTAGGAGAAAATAACTCTACCCACCCACTTCTGAGATTTGGTATTGGGTAAAACATGTAATCACTATAATTTGCCTTTTCATTTTCTTCATATAACATATACAGATGTGAAATCTAGGAGACTAGTAAAGTTATTTTTAAGAATGCTTATAATCCTCTCTCACCCTTTATCGTTTTCCTATGATATACCTGGTTGAACGGTTTTATTTTTGGGAAGGCTAGATAAAGTACCATTCCAAGGTGGCGCTGACAACGGTTGGTGCTCATTCAAATAACCTCTTTTCCTAGGTGTTCTGAAAAAAAATCCCTGCCTTAAATATATCAGAAGTGTTTTTCTTACATTCCATTATCACTCAAAACAATCTCTCTGAACAAGCAATGAACTGAAGCCAATAACATGCTACAGGCATACCCCAGTTTAAGGACCTTCCCTTTAAGTACACTCGCGAGTAAGGACATATTTTCAATAGCACTATACCCCTGTGTCCGTACGCTCGCTTCGCGAGTACGGGACACTTATTCTGCCCTACAGACCGCCGTAGTAGTGACGCGCTGATTCCCCTCGCCCAATAGGCAAACGGCAGCGCGAGCATGCACCTGTCAGCACGTCCTGAACAGCAATACCGGCTCCCTACCTGTACCGAAGCATCGATAAGTGGGGAAATGGTAGTGCTTCACTTTAAGTACATTTTCGCTTTACATACATGATCTGGACCCATTGTGTACGTTAATGCGGGGTATGCCTGTATTTGTTTAAAAAAAAAAAAAGCATCTATTTGACAATCCAGGAGAATCACTAAATCATTCCTCTCCAACCCCCCCCCCCCCCCTCACCCCCCTTCCATGTGAGTTAAGGATAGGAGACTACAGGCTTCTATGATCAAGAAAGGACTGTGCACATTACTGTCAAAATATGTATGTATCAGCAAAGTGGATAATAGACTTATCTCAAAGGGACATTTTTAAATTGACTGTCAACAAAGAAACTTCTTTAAAAACATTTTTGTTTTATAAATCTCTGTTAAACGAAGTTCTTTTTTTCAGCGAGTTGTTTATAGACTGCTCAGTAGCCACTTAGCCTAAAATGACTATTTTGGTATGCATATTTCTCTATGGGGCACACACACAAGTGCCTGTAGGGGTTATCGCACCCGTTCTGGCATTAAGTCCCATTCAAGTTAAAGGGAGCTAACGCTGGAACGGGTGCAATAACCTGAACCGGCACTTAATGCATGTGCCCCTATCGGGCTTATTCAATGTGGAGTTTCCAGCCGAACGCACTTACTGAGACATACAAGCAATGGGGGAGCGTGGGATTAGAAAAACATTTGACAATAAAAAACAATAAAATACAATAAAATTAATGTGGTTACAACAATATTGCTGGGGGTTGGTGAAAATATTAAATACACTTACACGGCCATGTGCAAGCGGACACGGTAATGTGGTTTCTTTAAGCAATTCCAGTCACTCCCAACAACAGGGTTGCAGCAGAGGGGAACTCCATGCTGGCTCAAAGCATCTGTCATAGAGCCGTGGTCTAACTTACTGCCACATTGTAAGCACACCTCATATATTAAGCTTAAGGTAAGCGCCAGGTTTTTTCCTATTGAACGCACTTACTGTAGCTTATTGAACAGGCCCCTAAGTCATACAGTATATAGTTGTGCTCCAGTTACAATTTGTCGTTCCAATCAGAGACTGCACTATAATAATGTGACTGCAATATGTATGATAAATTCCATTTCAAAAGTGAGCACATTGTGTTATTCTTTCTGCTACCACAAAAAGACTGTAAAAAGTGTCATAATAGGTTGCGTTTTCAAGACTGCAAAATGGAATTGTGGTTTTATTTATCCCTAAAAAGAGCTATTTAATACTAGGTTTACAATGTTAATTTATAAATCAGTGCTAGTGGTTGCACTGACCTAAGATTATTTAAATCGTTGAATCTCTTTTAATTGAACCTACAATAAACAAAAAGAACAAATGAAAGTGTAATGCCACAAATGGTGAACAATAACTCAGGATTGTTGACACCTTAATTCATTAAAGGTTATTATAGGCTAAAGCTGTTAAATTCCACACATTACTGAAATCCCTTCTCTGATTGGTCTCTGATTGGTGAAAAATCTGGGCATTATCCAATCAGTAATGGCCTGGAATTTTTGCCAACTTGCCAAGTTTTTCAGCAATCAGCTTTGAGTTCTCATAGCATAGAGTGAAAACAGCTCTCAGACCGGGGAATTTGATTGGACAGGAGGCACCAGCAAGGCACTGACTCCTCCCCCATCCTGCCTGCAGAGAGCTCCGCACAGGAGAGTGAGGAGAACGGTTTGTGTGTCTGCTGTATGTTTTGTGGGTGTAGAGGGGGCAGCAGAGTGTTATGTTGGTGTGTGTCTACAGTGTATGTTTTGTGGGTATAGAGGGTGTAGGAGGTCTGCAGAGTGTGTTTTATTAGTGTGTGTCTCTGCAGTGTGTGTTCTGTTGGTGTAGAGGGGAGCAGCAGAGTGTTTTGTTGGTGTGTGTCTGCAGTGCGTTCTGTTGGTGTAGAGGGGAGCAGCAGAGTGTTTTGTTGGTGTGTGTCTGCAGTGCGTTCTGTTGGTGTAGAGGGGAGCAGCAGAGTGTTTTGTTGGTGTGTGTTCTGTTGGTGTAGAAGGGAGTAGCAGAGTGTTTTGTTGGTGTGTGTCTGCAGTGTGTGTTCTGTTGGTGTGGAGGGGAGCAGCAGAGTGTTTTGTTGGTGTGTGTCTGCAGTGTGTGTTCTGTTGGTGTAGAGGGGAGCAGAAGAGAGTTTTGTTGGTGTGTGTGTGTGTGTGTGTGTGTGTCTGCAGTGTGTTTTGTGGGTGTAAAGGGCGGAGAAGGGCTGCAGAGTGTGTTTTGTGGGTGTTGGGGGGGAGGGGGGGTTCTGTAGAGTGTGTGTGTGTGTGTGTGTGTGTATATAGAGGGGGGCTGTGTGTATGTACAATTTCATTTTAATAAACACGTACCATAAAAGCATAAGAAAGTAGACGATCATGTTGATAAAAATCAATAGGACTACAAAAGTGTCTTATCTTTTTTACTAAAAATTTAAAAAATAAATTAAATTAAAATAAGCCTACATTTAGCCTATAATAGTAATAATCATCTCAGAACAGGGCATTACTGGCCAATAATGCCTTGGCTGGGTTAAAATCCCTCAGCTTCGCCTCAGGCCTTCAACTCTTCCAGTCAGGGCATTATTGGCCAGTTTCCCTATTCTTCTGGGATAATTACTTAAGTATCTGAAGAAAAAAAAAAGAGATGAACCATCAGTTTTTCCAACATATTGGGCTTTTCCCCTATAGTTATAGTCACATGATTATTGAGCACCATTTCTAACAAAAAAATCAATTGTATTACCCCCATAGTGGCAGCCTAATCAGGCTACATGAGAATCAGTTCAATATGCATCATTTCATGAATTGTACTCAATGGAATTACATTCATGTGTGTCCAATTTCAATTGGACTCCCATGGTGTGTGTCCTTGCCAATTTGATTCGGCTTCTCACATAACTAGTAGGAGGACTTTACCGAGGTCCTACATATTTAGTATAATACTACCATGCTAGCATATTAATATACTTGCTTTAGAGAAACCCATACTATGTTATTTAAAGTAGACCATATTCTTGTCAACAAAACATTGTGCTACGATTTTCTGAGGTATAATTCGAAGAAATGAAACATCAGTTGCGTCTCTTGTGTACAACTTGTACTGAACAGTTTACAGGCAGCATAACAGAATTTCTCATTAAAATGGAAAAAGGTAATACCTTCCACATACATAATGTGACCTACAACTTTTATCCTGCAAGGTTCCAAGACTGTGATGCATGCATGTAACCATCTATAAGTATATTTAGCAAAAGATACAAAACTAAATCTGAGGCTTTTTCTAGGTTTCTGTTTACACATGTAACTATAGTATTGTAAGTAAAACCCGTCTGTTGGTAAAAAAAAAAAAATGAAAGTAAATGAACTAAGGCAACAAACAGTCTATATTCTAAACAGGGGTGAGCAAACTTTTTACACCGAGCCCCACTTCTCATCCGTGATATTAGTCAGGGACCCAGTTAAAACATGATAAATATTATAGGTCTCTTTTAAAATAAATCCGCATAGTATTATAAGATAATACAGTACTGTACTGATTAAACTTTTTTTCTCTCCCTACTCTATCCACCTCATAATCTCATCTCTCTCACTCCTCATCTCATTCTACTTCTCCCCTCCTCCTCATCTCATCCCATATCTCCCCTTCCTCAGCTCATCCCATTTCTCACCCTCCTCATCCCATATCTCCCCTTCCTCAGCTCATCCCATTTCTCACCCTCCTCATCTCATCCCATATCTCCCCTTCCTCAGCTCATCCCATTTCTCATCCTCCTCATCTCTCATCCCCTCCTCCATCAGCTCTCCCCCCCATCCCTCCACCAGCTCTCCAATTAAGTGATCACACTTTAACTATTCCTTATTTTACAGGAATATGCCCGATATATAATCCCAACCTAAAATCCTACCAATACAAAAATGGTGTGTAAACATGTTAATATAAAAGTTAACAAAACATGTGTGGCTTACCATAGGGCATATTCCTATGAAATAAGGAATAGTTAAAGTGTGATCACTTAATTGTTGTTCTCATAGAAGCCACATAACTTTATTTATAATTTACATCAAAGCTTCTGAATTACTAATTAACAAAATCATTCCAATATATATTTTCCATAAAACCTGTCAGTGTTCTTAATGTGCTTGTTATGATTGGTGTTTGTACAATGTAATATTGACTTCAGCGGGAGGGGCCGCCACTCGATTCCATTTCAACATTATTATACCGCCCTTCAAGGGGGAATATTAAATGTGGAACACCGATGGTTGTCACTTGCGGTTCGGTGTGCTATTTAAGTTTGAATGATGTATAGAGATCATACACTTTGATTACGAGCGAAACGCGTCAGAGTTAATCTTGTGGGTTGTCTCATACTTTTTATCTGTTTGCCTATGGCTCAATAAAAGTTTTTTACATTTGTTTTTGAGTGATCCAGCCTTGCTATTTTCTCACAGCAGTGCATCGCCTATTTCTTCCCCTACGGGACTTCACTTCCGGTTTCCCGATCAACGGCAGGGAGCAGCCTATCCGGACGCCGCAAGAAGAGGCTGTAAGTTATGCGTTAACTTTATACAAATTTTGCAGTTATTACCCCAGGAGCTTGAATTCCACGTGCGGTGCACAGTGGGGGGGGGGGGGGGGGAGTCTAGAGTCTCCCAATATCTTTGACATTCGGACATCCCCTCTTAGTGTCACCCCACTACATTGTCTCTTTTCATATTAGGGGTCCAAATAGGTTGACTTGGCACTGTTCAAATTAACAGCCTGGCTTTAAAACCGGACAGAGTGACTATCAAATTGTGATCTATCATATATACCTCATCCGCATACTCTGAGCACTGGTCGTTTGGGGATCATCCCCCCGTTTTCTCATTGAATATGGTAGTTCAAGTTAAAAGACCTAAAATATGAATCCTGTAACATGGGAAGGGGGTAGATACTGTACTACTACTGCCCCTCTATTTTTCCTCTATTATCACACCCTTAAGGCACATTTTTCTCCCTAATTAACAAAATGAATGTCAACTAAAGAAGCATGTAAGCGGGTGTATACTTTGTAGACTGCTCCAGTTACAATTATCACTATATTTTATAATATCATAATATATTACATTAAGATACCATTTTACATTTCGTCAGAGGCTGTACTCAAGAATGATACATTAAATGTAAAAAGTGAGCACACAATGTCATTTTCTTTTCTGCTATGACAAAAAGCCTTTGAGCGCAGGTGGGTATCAAGCGGCCTGCAGGGACTTCCCCTGCAGACCCCAATCTCCTCTCTCCCGATCCTATCCTCCCTTCCAGCTTTTGGCCCACTGCTAGAGCATATGGGTGGGACTAAGATGGGGTGGGGCTATAGGCCGATCCGAGAATGAGAGGGAGAGTAAAAGAGGTGAGATGTGGGGGACGGATTAAGAGAGGGGAGAGGGTGGAGACTGTGAGAGGGGGGGAAACGAACAGCGAGAGAGATGAGGAACGAACAGCGAGAGAGAGAGAGGGGGGAACGAACAGCGAGAGAGGGGCTAAACGAACAGCGAGAGAGATGAGGAACGAAAAGCGAGAGAGAGAGGGGGGAACAAACAGCGAGAGAGAGGGGGAAACGAACAGCGAGAGAGAGGGGGGAACGAACAGCGAGAGAGAGAGGGGGGAAACGAACAGCGAGAGACATGAGGAACGAAAAGCGAGAGAGAGAGGGGGGGAACGAACAGCGAGAGGGAGAGGGGGGAACGAACAGTGAGAGAGGGAGGGGGAAACGAACAGCGAGAGAGAGAGGGGAACGAACAGAGAGAGAAAGGGGGGAAACGAACAGCGAGAGAGATAAGGAACGAACAGCGAGAGAGAGAGGAACGAACTGTGACAGAGAGGGGAGAACGAACAGAGAGAGAGAGAGGGGGAATGAACAGCGAGAGAGATGAGGAACGAACAGCGAGAGAGAGGGGAGAACGAACAGAGAGAGAGGGGGAACGAACAGCGAGAGAGATGAGGAACGAACTGTGAGAGAGAGGGGGGAACGAACTGTGAGAGAAAGGGGGGAATGAACAGAGAGAGGGGAGAACGAACAGAGAGAGAATGGGGGGAACGAACAGTGAGAGAGGGGGGGAACGAACAGCGAGATCGAGGGGTGAACGAACAGAGAGAGAGGTGGGGAACGACAAGCGAGATCGAGGGGTGAACGAACAGAGAGAGAGGTGGGGAACGACAAGCGAGAGAGAGAGAAAGAGAGAGAGAGGTGGGGAACGACGAGAGAGAGATGGGGAACGACAAGCGAGAGAGGTGGGGGAATGACAGCGAAAGAGGTGGGGGAACGACAGCGAGAGAGGTGGGGGAACGACAGAGAGAGAGGTGGGGGAGCAGCGAGCGAGGCGGGGGAACTATAGCGAGAGAGGTGGGGGAGCAGCGAGCGAAGTGGGGGAACTACAGCGAGTGATGTGGGGGAACAACAGCGAGAGAGAGTGGGGCAGAACAGCAGCGAGAGAGAGTGGGGCGGAACAGCAGCGAGAGAGAGTGGGGCAGAACAGCAGCGAGAGAGAGTGGGGCGGAACAGCAGCGAGAGAGAGTGGGGCGGAACAGCACAGAGAGAGAGAGAGGGAAAGAGAAGGGGAGAGAGAGCGATTATCACAGAGAGCGAATGTAAGATGTTATACAGAGCAGTTATATGGGGCAATAGGAGGAGTTATAGGGAGGAATTATTTGGGTCAATAGAAATTATAGGGAAGGATTACATGGGGAAAAAGGAGAAGTTATAGGGAGTGATTATATGGGGCAATAAGAGGAGTTATAAAGAGCGATTATATGGCAATAGATGATGTGCAGCCCTTTTAGTGGCTGAAGGGCCACACGTGTGGCCCTTGATGTATATCATGTTGCCCACCACTGCCTTTGAGTATGTAAGAGTGGCAGAATATGTTGCGCTTTTAAGAAGACTGCCATCACGAGTCAAGGCGCAAACTTCATTTTTCTTGTCCTGCCCTCAAATACTTTCTGAACCAGCTACCCGCCAATCTGAACCAGCTCCTCACCCCTACCACATGCAGCACTTATCATCTGAGATCAGACTCCAAAAGACTGTTTATGGTCCCAAGGTTCAACAAAGTATCCGGCCGCTCCTCCTTCTCTCCCGGAGACTCTCACAGCCACCACCAGTCTAAATTCTTTCAAAATTAAAGCTGTCTCGCATTCTAATCTGGTCTGTAACTGTTACATACACCTATAATATATTATCTTTAACTATTCATGCAATGTCTTCAAATATAATGTATAACCCTGTTCATTTAAAGGAACCATGTATTGTTATCATAACTCTGTGCCGAGGACGTGCTTGAAAACGAGAGGTAACTCTCAATGCATTACTTCCTGGTAAAATATTTAATAAATAAAAAAAAAAAAAAAAAAATGGAAACGTGGCTCATCATATTTATATCTCAAATGTACTTGGTGATATAACGTAAGCTAAAATGACATACAGTACCTACACAATATTCCCTATAGTCATCAAAATATGAAGAAAATAATCCATACATTTAAACTACCGTCTTTTACTAGCAAACAGATGTTGGAAAGGCTATTTACTCTGCAATGTCTAGAAGTGGGGCAGTTTGTAATGATTTGATGGTAAAGCTTTAAGATGGTCGGGACAATTCATTTAATTTAGATACATAACAAAAAGAATCTTTAGAAATTTCCAGTATTCTGGATATTCTGTCGTGACAACCATGATCAGGATCCAGATAGTAAATTTTTCTGCAATATTTCTCACATTCTTATACGTTAATGAATTCCAAATACAATTCTTCGCAAGATCAAAGAACAAAAAGTGAAATATCTTTACCTCCGATTATATATCTGAATTCTGTCATTCTAAAATTCACTCTGGCTCCACTGTGTAAATACACTTTAGAACTTTTTCTAAGAACAGCCAGAAAAATCATCAAGCACTCACCCACTGAAGCCAACGAAAGCATGACTCTATGTTTAAGAATTCTCTTGCAAGTTTATAAACAGGGACATTTAGCAATGCTATTCCTTGCAATAGGAAGTACCAATAGATATACACAACTCTTTAGTTATATAAAGCAGAGACTTTGCGGGATCTACTATATGCACTTCTTTTACATTTATGCCATACATAATAAAATGTGTTTAATAGAAATGTAAACGTTTTTTTAAAGAACATTTTTTTTTTTTTTGCCGATATAGCATCTTCCTGTTGGCTTGAGATTTTGCAGCCATTTTGTTTTCTCCAGAGGAAGATTTAAACTTGGTAACGTCACTGGTCAAAATAAGCGAAGGTGGAACCCCAAGGGTTGCTTTTCACTTCTAAGTACTACTGATTCGTGCATCTGTAATCAGACCTATTCAATTGTGGGAGTTGCCTGGAGTTTGTTTGACCAATCTACCTCATTGATTCTTAATTGGGGATGTTCTGTTTCCAGTTCAGTATCCTTCTTATTTCTTGATTCTGCCTGTTGCATTACAACTCTCTCTTTCCCCACCCCTAGGGCTTTGGCATTTCCTATCTCCCTCTCATCCCTGTCCAGGCGGTTTCCTTCTGGACCGGTGTTCGGTTCCTGCCTTTGCAGAGCTTGCTGCCCTCTGAACTGTTTATCCCCACTGCTTTCCCTGAGAGAGACTTGTTTCTTACCTATTCCTTATTTCTATGCATTCACAAAATGTTTCCCCCCTTTTATTTCTGTTCTCATACAAAATACTTCCGAAATTCAGAAGACCTCAATTTTGTATAGAAGAAGGAATTGCGTGCAATGATGGCCCGGTCCAGCCAATTTAAACAAATGACCCCACCCCTCAAAACAAATGAACTTTACAGAGGACTGCTTTAAGATGCAATAGTACTCTCCCGAGGGCTGGACTGTAGCTAGATTTTCTTGTGTTTGCTGTTCTCATGTCCCTAGCACTGACTCATATGACCATTCAACTGAATGGATGGTTTGGAGTGACAAAGGCTATCGCATTTAATGGATATATCCTCTTGATGTGTCATTTCATCATCAAAATCATGAGCCCCTACGTATATGACCACAGAATGTTACATTTATATACCAGAATTTAGATTTGTTAGTAGAACAAAACCAATGATAAGTGTGATACATTTCACAATAATACAGGATTTCTATCAACTTGACTGTGATGTTTCAATAGTAGAGATACTGTACAATTAAAAAATGTCTTGTATCAATTGCGTTTACGATATCCCATTGAAGTGTTTAAAAATGAAAAGTGTTTATAATTATATAAAATAGCATTTTATTAAAGGGAAAGAAAGTACTGCATAAATGCATTATGTGGCTTATCTAGCCAACTTGCTTCGAACACAAATTCATATTACTAAAAAGGACTGAGCCTTAGCTCTACATTCAAGGAGCAATCCAAGCACTTTTTTTCTCCTCTTTATAGTTACAGTTATTTTCTTACACAGGGGGTCTCCGGAGCAGAAGCCCATTAATGTCAGCCCGTGCCCCCCGTGCTTCCTGAGATACAGACCAACAAAGGGGGTGCCGGTATCTTGGCAAAGTTTAAAGTTCCTGCATCACGCGGGCCAATAGGAAGCCGAACCGGATGACGTCACGGCTTCCTATTGGTCCTCAGGGTGCGGAAGCTTTGAAACTCCACCATAACATTAACCCTGGTAGCCAAGTGGAGTGACTACCGGCACCCCCTATGGAAATCTGCATCTCCGGAAGCAGGGGGTTCCTAGAGCTGAAAGTAGTGGGGTTCAGCTCCGGAGACCCCCTGCTTTAATCCTATGTTTTTTTCATTTTTTTTTAATTGGCTAAAAAATTCCATGCTTGGATTGCTGCTTTAAAATTAATCTGTGAAAGGACAAAAAAGGATTTAAAACAATAATATGTAGAAGTATGGTTATAAAAGATTTGGCATGTGGATCTTTGGAAAAGGAAGGCTTTGCCCATTTACTTTCTATATTATCCGTTTCTTATGTAATTCATACATGTTGAATATGTTTGCTGATCAGATTCAATATTAGTGACAAAAAAATACTTATGATTTGCATCCAAAACCAAGTTTAAAAATAGAAAGTAAAATATATGGGAGATACAAAAATGTAATCATCTAACCGCTTTCATAACAAATGTCTCTTTAAGGCATTATATAAAACATTTTTCTTTTTTTAAACGGCTTGGGACAGCTTACCTCATTAAATCTTGCCACGAGTCCTTCCACTGTGTTGTGCTCACCATTCTTCAGTTTCAAAAGAGAAGCAGATAAAGAAGCTTTGATGTCTTTGAGCTTATGCTCACATTCCGCATTTCCCAGGTCTTTGGTCAAGAAATAGAGGTAGTCAATGGGCAAAACTTTTCGGTAAATCTCCTGCTCTTGGTCAGTAAGGATACTTGCAATCTCCTCTGGGAATTGAATGAGGTGCTGGAGATCCACCAGCTCTTTGCTCAGCCCAGCTGCATTAGCTGGGAGGGTGTTTGATGCAGCCATAGATGAACACAGCTGGCGTTCTAAAACAAAAGAAAATATTTCTGCTGATTTACAACTTGACATTGATTCTTGGTTTCTGAAGTTTATTTAAACAAGCCAGTCAAATGTATTTACAAATGTGGGCCAGGAGACTACTGAATAGTAGAACAGGGCTGCAAGCCTTCTGGCACATGCAGAAGAACGTAGGTTGGCAAAGTTCTCAACATTCCGGAGAATTGTGAGCGAGCCGCAGCTATAGGTGGTAGTGGCACAGAGTGCACCATGCAGGTAGAGTCTGTATGACATAACTTATACATAGGGATTCCAGTTTTTCAGTGTTAGTTTTTTCTGGTAAAAATCAGTGTTTATTTAATTTAATGGGGGAAAAAAAAGGCAGGGGTGGTAGGAAGTGATCATCTAATAACCATACTAATAGACAGAAGTGTAATAAGCAGTAGTGATAGCGAGTGGGTGCAAACTGTGAACTGAAAGTGAATCAGAAAACAATTGAGAACACTAGATAGTGTGCTCGGGAGAAATTCACTTAAATGCACACCACAGGTAGTATAAAATATAACGTTTTATAAAGTGTTTTCTTGAAACATATCACCGAGTGCAAGTGTAACGGTAATTTAAAAAATCAATCAGAAAGTGTAGCGATGAGTCAAAATTCCCTCCTAATAACTAATCTGACAAACAATTAATAGTCAGATAGGGAAAAGATAGTAGCCATATAAGCAATGATGGTAGATGACCAATACCGGACAAAGCCTCAGCTAGACACCTCAATACCGCTGTTATTAATAGTTAACAATGAAACAGATACAGCTCAACCCCGTTATAGTGTGATCCGCTACAACGCGGATCCGCTTATAAAGCGGTGTGAGTGTTTTAAAGCTTTATTGCTAACGGACGGACACAATACTCCCCTGCACATCACATCCCATCCCATCCCACCCTGCCCATCACATCTCCCCTTCCTGTCCATCACATCTCCCCTTCCTGCACATCACATCCCATCCCACCCTGCCCATCACATCTCCCCTTCCTGCCCATCACATCCCATCCCACCCTGCCCATCACATCTCCCCTTCCTGCCCATCACATCTCCCTCCCTGCCTGCACATCACATCCCCCCTTGCTGCACAGCACATCCCCCAGTCTGCACATCACCCCCCCGCACATCACATCCCATCCCCCCTGCCCATAACACCGCCCCTTCCTGCACATCACATCCCCCTGCCAGCCTGCACCCCCCACCCCCCATGCCCATCACATCCCCCTGCCTGCACATCACATCTCCTGCCTGCACATCACCCCCCCTGAACATCCCATCACATCCCCCCTGCACATCCCATCCCCCCCATACACACACACCTTTCCTTCCTCACTCCCTGTACCTCCGCCGGGGGGGGAGGAGAGAAGGGAGCTGATTCCTGGCCAGGGGACACACACAGACAGCTGACATCCCGACCCAGGCTCTATGAGATCCTCCCCCACCCCCTCTCGCAGACTCACAGCTTCTCTGCACAGCACACAGATCAGCTGCTGCTGCAGATGCCGGGTAAGTGCTGTGGGGGTGTTGCTGCGACGCCGGCTTCAGGGAGAGCCTGGAGAGTTATCCCAGCTCTCCCCCTCTGGTGGACGCGGAATCCCTTATCGCGGCGGACATTTAAAAAAAATTTTTTATCGCGATCCCGGTTATAACTCGGTCGTATCGGGTGGACCCCGAGGACCACGTTACAATGGGGTTCAGCTGTAGATAATGTAACCGGACCCCGCTGCAGGTAAGTGTCATGGGTGGGGGCACGAGTGGGTTTTGGCCCAGTTTGTCGGGCCCGGCGCATGTGTATAGACAGGAGTATATCTCCTCACACATGTGTGTTTGCACTGTGACTAGTGCTACCATGGCTTCCATGCTCCTGCAAAACTGTCCCTGACGAAGCTCCGTAGCTGTAGGGAAACGTGCGATGGGCACGTAACGACGTCACCAGCCTCCGTTATGGAGCTGTGTTAGTTGTGAGTGTAGCTGATGCCTTAAGCTTAGCGGACCAGTTTACGAATACTATTACTATTTAGATATTAACTTTAGGAGCGCTCATCCCACTCCTGCTAGTGTTCTTTGGGTCGAGTATTATTTATTTAATTACTCCCGATCTAGCTAATACGTTGAGCGCTGCCAGGCAGACACATGGTATGCTTCACACAGCATTGTAGCTGAGAATCTGTGTACCTTATTGGCTTTTTGCCTTCAGACTTGAGCCATAGTGCTCCTACTTGTATATAGACTTTTTGGCTACTTTGATGCCAAACAAATGATCTCAGTTAGTGATTAACTAATACCTCTGTATACCGTAGCACAGCAGTGCGCAAATGGGGGGGGGGCTCAAAATTATTTAGGGGGGGGGGGCGCATGCTGCGTGCAGGGAAACCTGGGGGCGGGCAGAGCTGTGCACGGGCAGCCAGAAGCTCCGTGCTGAGACTGCTTCTCTGCTGTGTCTTGCAGAGGGGGCGGGGCCTTGCTGCGGGGCCTTCCCTGCACACAGACAAGCCCTCCTCCTCATGTCTGTTACCCGCCCGTTTTCAGCAGTACATGTGGGGACCTGAGCAGGCTTAGTTACTCCCTCCCCCCACCCACCATGTGTGTGTGGTTGTGTGTGTGTGTGTGGTTGAGTGTGTGTGTGCATGTGTGGTTGAGTCTGCGTGTGTGTTTGAGTGTGTGTGGGGGTTGAGTGTGTGTGTGTGGGGGTTGAGTGTGTGTGTGTGGGGGGGGGGTTGAGTGTGTGTGTGGGGGGGGGTTGAGTGTGTGTATGTGTGTGGGGGGGGGTGAGTGTGTGTGTGTGGGGGTTGAGTGTGTGTGTGGGGGGGGTTGTGTGTGGGGGGGGTTGAGTGTGTGTGTGGGGGGTTGTGTGTGTGTGTGTGTGTGGGGGGGGGGTTGTGTGTGTGTGTGTGGGGGGGGGGTTGAGTGTGTGTGTGGGGTTGAGTGTGTGTGTGGGGTTGAGTGTGTGTGGGGGGGGTTGTGTGTGTGGGTTGGGTTGAGTGTGTAGTGATTGAGTGTGTGTGTGTAGTGATTGAGTGTGTGTGTATGTGGGGTTGAGTGTGTGTGTGGGGGTTGGGTTGAGTGTGTGTGGGTTGGGTTGAGTGTGTGTGTAGTGATTGAGAGTGTGTGTGTGTTCTGATTGAGTATGTGTGCTGTGTGTGTGTTGTCTGTGATTGTGTGTGGGTGTTGTGATTGAATGCAGCGGTGCACAAACTGGGGGGGCGCCCCGGGCGCAAAATTATTTAGGCGGGGCGCGTGCAGCAAAACCTGAATGCGCAGGCGAAAAAGATGTGTGCAGGCGGCCAAGAAGATGTGCGCGGGCGAGCAGCCGAAGATGTGCGCGGGCGGCCGAACAGAATAGTGCAGGTGGCGGCCACGTGATTCGGAGGTACGGGGGAGGAGCACGCCCCAGCGCTGTGATGTCAAACGCCTCTCCTTCCAGTGTCTGCCCTACAATAGCGCTGTGTTCCTGCTCTCCTCCACTGGCAACCTGCTTCGCTGCGATCCTGTGCAAGTGAAAGGGTCGGCTGCACCTATATCAATCATACTATGAATGTACAAAAATAATTAAAAAAAAAAGTGAAAACACTTCCCCGCTAGTGGGGGGGAGGGGGGAGGGGGGGGGAGGGGGGTAGGGAGGGGAGAGGGGGAGGGGAGGGAGGGGGAGGGAGGGGAGGGAGGGGGGGAGGGAGGGGGGGAGGTGTCCCTGTCTCTCTGTCCCTGTGCCTCTGTCCCTGTGCCTCTGTCCCTGTCTCTGTCCCTCTGTCTCTGTCCCTCTGTCTCTGTCCCTCTGTCTCTGTCCCTCTGTGCCTCTGTCCCTCTGTCCCTCTGTCTCTGTGTGCCTCTGTCCCTCTGTCCCTCTGTCTCTGTGTGTCTCTGTCCCTCTGTCTCTGTGTGCCTCTGTGTCTCTGTCCCTCTGTCTCTGTGTGCCTCTGTGTCTCTGTCCCTCTGTCTCTGTGTGCCTCTGTGTCTCTGTCCCTCTGTCTCTGTGTGCCTCTGTGTCTCTGTCCCTCTGTCTCTGTGTGCCTCTGTGTCTCTGTCCCTCTGTCTCTGTGTGCCTCTGTGTCTCTGTCCCTCTGTCTCTGTGTGCCTCTGTGTCTCTGTCCCTCTGTCTCTGTGTGCCTCTGTGTCTCTGTCCCTCTGTCTCTGTGTGCCTCTGTGTCTCTGTCCCTCTGTCTCTGTGTGCCTCTGTGTCTCTGTCCCTCTGTCTCTGTGTGCCTCTGTCCCTCTGTCTCTGTGTCTCTGTCCCTCTGTCTCTGTCCCTCTGTCTCTGTCCCTCTGTCTCTGTCCCTCTGTCTCTGTCCCTCTGTCTCTGTCCCTCTGTCCCTCTGCCTCTGTCCCTCTGCCTCTGTCCCTCTGCCTCTGTGTCTGTCCCTCTGCCTCTGTGTCTGTCCCTCTGCCTCTGTGTCTGTCCCTCTGCCTCTGTGTCTGTCCCTCTGCCTCTGTGTCTGTCCCTCTGCCTCTGTGTCTGTCCCTCTGCCTCTGTGTCTGTCCCTCTGCCTCTGTGTCTGTCCCTCTGCCTCTGTGTCTGTCCCTCTGCCTCTGTGTCTGTCCCTCTGCCTCTGTGTCTGTCCCTCTGTCTGTCCCTCTGTCCCTCTGTCTGTCCCTCTGTCCCTCTGTCTGTCCCTCTGTCCCTCTGTCCGTGTCCCTCTGTCTGTGTCCCTCTGTCTGTGTCCCTCTGTCTGTGTCCCTCTGTCTGTGTCCCTCTGTCTGTGTCCCTCTGTCTGTGTCGCTGTCCCTCTGTGCCTCTGTCCCTCTGCCTCTGTCCCTCTGCCTCTGTCCCTCTGCCTCTGTCCCTCTGCCTCTGTCCCTCTGCCTCTGTCCCTGTGCCTCTGTGTTCCTGTGCCTCTGTGCCCCTGTGCCTCTGTGTCCCTGTGCCTCTGTGTCCCTGTGCCTCTGTGCCTCTGTGTCCCTGTGCCTCTGTGCCTCTGTGTCCCTGTGCCTCTGTGTCTGTGCCTCTGTGTCCCTGTGCCTCTGTGCCTGTCCCTCTGTCTCTGTGTGTCTCTGTGTCTCTCTCTCTCTCTGTGCCTCTCTCTGTGCCTCTCTCTCTCTCTCTGTGCCTCTCTCTCTCTGTGCCTCTCTCTCTCTGTGCCTCTCTCTCTCTCTGTGCCTCTCTCTCTCTCTGCCTCTCTCTCTCTCTGCCTCTCTCTCTCTCTGTGCCTCTCTCTCTCTCTGTGCCTCTCTCTCTCTCTGTGCCTCTCTCTCTCTCTCTGCCTCTCTCTCTCTGTGCCACTCTCTCTGTCACCCTCACCCACTCCCTCTGTTTTTATCTTAACTGCCCTATACCTACACCGAAATAACCTATTCTGCTTTCTTCCGGATCTGACTCAAGTTTCTCACGGGGGACATCGGAAGACTGGTAGGGAACACCTCCCCTCCAGTATAGTTCCTTGAGGGACTACGGATCAGGTAAGATCCCAGGCGGGATTGCTGCTTTGGAAATCAAGAGGGGCATCCTGACACTGGTTAATGGGTTCAGAAGTCATTCACATCTGGCTTTTTTTTTCTTTTTTCGTTTCATGAGGCACACACACACACACACACACACACACACACACACACACACACACACAGTACTTTTCGAAATAAACCTACGTTTCTATGAAAACTTAAGTTGTTTTTTTTTTGCGGCCCACCTAGACTTAAACCTTGTTTATTTGGCCCTTGTTAGCATTTGAGTTTCATATGCTTGCTCTACCCTATTCCATAGGGTTAAACAGATCTGCTCAATACATACTTCATATGGCTATAAGAGTACTATAAGTCAGGGGTGGGCAAACTGGGGGGCGTGGCGGTTACAGAGGCACAGCACTCTTCCCCAAGGTATTTAAATTAAATGATGGGGGATCACGCAAGGCCTCTGCAACTTCCCTTACTCGGTCTCCAGCGGCGCGGCGTTATGGAGTCAAATGACACCGTGGGGTCACGTGACTTCATGTTGCTATGGCAAAACGATGTCACGTGACCCCGCGGTGTCATTCGACGCCGGAGACAAGTAAGGAGGGGGGCGCGAGCAGGAGGGGAGAGCAGGCAGGGGGGCGCAGACGGAAAGTATGCACACTCCTGCATAAGTGTATAATATATAAATAAATGTTTAATTGCGTTTTTTCTTTTCATTTTTTTTGCACGAAACTGAATATGTACAGTATAAGTGTATATAAATCTATGTATTATGTATGATTGAATGTACTGTACAGCTATGCATAAATACTGTACATATGAATGAACTATGCCTAGTGTGTCATGCTTGCCAGGCCTCTTGAAATTGGAAGAATACCCTTTGAGTATAGCAGTATATAAAATATGCTAATTAGTGAAAGTAACATGAAGGACGTACGATTATATTATACCTCAATTAATCTTTAACTGCTGGTGAGTGCAAATTATATTGTTCTTTATTCTATTGTGTTTAGTATTAATTAGATCAATAAAACAAATGGCAATTATTTGAAACTATTTAAATAACAGGTACATAAATGGATATTCTTTCCTTAAATCGGCTCCATAAATAAAAGTTGTCTATTCCCATTACCGGGGTCATGTCTTTCCTACTAACCAATTAGTAGAAGCGGTCTAATAAGACAAAAGACAATATACCAATTGCTTATCTCTTGTTCCTAGGGTATCAGTGCACACAAACACATTCTGGGCCATATTTACGAAGCTGTGCGTCGCCATAACACACTTTATATCCCATCTACCTTATTGTGTTATAAGGTGGCTTATGACATAGGACTGCTTAGTAATAAATATGCTTCCCAGTGACCAAAATTAAGTCTACTTACATTTCCAAAAGATTTTTATTTTTTATTTTATTTTTTAAATATCAAATTGCAAGTCACCTTCAGTTTGTTGCATCCTTTCTTAGTGAACGATTACTTTCAGTGGGACAGGTTCTATTTATGTGCTTAGCTATGCATGGCATGCATGACCCTATATTTATTGACAGATGTAAGCTTTCTGAATACTGAGCAAGCGTGCCAACATGATGCTGCGCTGAAATTCTGAGCATGTGTCATATACACAAATATTACAGGGCAACAATCATTTTCACTAGATTTTTGTGTTTGTTTTTAACCTACAGTATTTACTTCTAATATAAAAAGTACAAAAAAATGGCAGATACACATGAGGTAGTCTATTTTCAAGTACCAATAAACATTATTTTTACTCATCATACGTTTGTGCCTCGCTGTGGCCACGTACCAGCTTCACATAGCAGAGCCAGTAAACAACCTCAAACGGATGAGATCTTCTTTAAAGCAGCAATATGGGTTAACTTATAAAATTATTCTTTTATTTTTTTACATTACAGGTTTGAAGCAGGGGGTCTCCGGAGCTGAACAGTCTTAATTTAATCTCCGGGGACCCCTCCGTCCAGAGATCTTTACCTCCGTAGTGGTGCCGGGATGCGTCTAATCTAATGGCGGCTTAAATGTCCCGCAAGCCAATGGGAAGCCGTGACATCATTTGGTGTGACTTCCTATTGGCCCACGTGACCTGGACTTTTGAACTCTGCAGAGATGCTGGCACCCCCTAGGGAGGTATCTCTGGAAGCAGGGGCTCCCCGGAGATTACATTAACACAGTCCAGCTCCGGAGACACCCTGCTTCAAACCTGTAATACAAAATAAATATATATATATATATATTTTGTTTAATTAACCAGTACTGCTGCTTTAACTCAGGCAATGCTGAAAAAGCTGTGTAATATGACAGTCATAAGCTTTTAGGGGTCCATGTTAAAATAAATTGGAAGCAGAAAGTGACATAATGAGTGCTCATTTGCATGTCATTACCCAGAATCCCTGGCTGCAGTGGAAGCATTGTATGCTAAGAGATAATGGGGAAAGGCAGGTTTGCAGACCCTGTTTGTGACATGCGAATGTGCCCACACGTGGTATTTTTATTTGCTGCGCACTGTGCGGTGCAGGGGTTTTGTCACTTTTCTACTCACCATAATTTATTGTGTGTCCGGTATATTACAATCTACAGTACAATGTGATGTGTCTTTGCCTTTACTACTACACCTAAAAAAACAAAACAGTAACATTAATAAACCAGAAACTTTACTATGTGTAGTCATGTTTCCTATGGGATTCATTATGCACTGCATATAAATAATGTATTTTTATGGTATTCCCCTTAGAATGTTATAAAGTATTGTTGTAACGATTTCCTACAATTTAATCTTTGTCTCTCTGCATACAGTACGATACAAAATTCAACTGATCAAAGTAACGATGAAATAGTTGTTTCTCCCCAAAACGATGCCCAGTCAATAAAGAGTTATAAGGGTTAATGACACACACAACTGCCTTCCTCATTACTAGGACTGCAGTTGTTAATTAAGCAAAACAGGGGATCTTATAAATATTACTTTGAAATCCATATAAGCCAGAGCTTACCAGTAAAGCGGCTTTTGTGTCGCCATGGTATGAAATCAACAAATCCCATAACAACCCTACCAATAGGATTATGTCAATTTCCTGTACTGTTGCCACTGAATTAGAAAGGTTTCTTTTCTTTTAGGCGCAGAACACATAATATCCAAGTAGAGTCCATCTAATTGCTGATATGATCGTAACATCCTGATAACAAGAAATGACAATAAAAATCGATATGAAAATGTTTGTTATTGCAGTATTGACATCAGCCGTGGATATTCATTGACGAACTGCTGGTGATTTTCAGTTTAAGGCCGCACTCATGTTGGCCGCGCGGACTTGCGCTACCGTACAAGCCACCGCGCGCACTCCTGCAGCCCCAGGCTGCAGGAGATTGGGGATTCGATCGGGGGGTGTGGCGAATGCATCACGAAGCTGGTTCGCCCTCATTGGCTGGACCAGCTCACGCGACGACGCCACCATCAGCGCGGACTAAGAAGACAGAGCTACCAGTGTAAATAGCTGCTCTCTTCTAGTGCCTGTTCCTGGCGTGTTGACCCCATTCCCCTAATCCTCTTTTTTATCCCCATCTCTGAAGTCTAAGGATAGCAGTGGGAGGGGTTTTTAATTTTCAATTTAAAATGCAATTTATTTGAAAACACAATTCAATGTGTAATATATGTTAAAACTAAATACCTTTCCACATTTTATTTTTTTTATGAAAAAATGCTTTCAAATGAAAAGTTACTGATGTCTGTTTTCATCGTGTTAATTGTTATCTTCTGTACTTTCTATTTAACAGATTTATCATTATAAATATTGTAATAATACATTTCTTAATATTGGTATGATGGGAAATGTTTTCTAAGTGCCCGACGCTATGCCCAAAGCTGCTTCCACACAAAACCACAGATAATAGGTCATTTCTATCTTGATATTCTGGCTTAAAATGTGTTCTCCAAAGTTCCAAAGTAGATTTTTTTTAGAACTTTAAAAATCCAATGTATTCCCTGTATGTTTATATGGTTAGAATATATATATCAGCCCTTTGAGAAAGTCGCCCGTTGGTGACGAAACGCGTCAGGGATACTGAGAGCGCGATGACGTCACGACGACGCTGCGCACGCGCACGAGGCCCAAACCTAGCGTGGGAACTTTACAGCGGCCATTCGGAGTGGAGAGCTGATTTCTGGACAGCAAAGAGGCGGCACACGGCGTTCCTGGTATCCGGGTAGCAGTGGTGTGTACAGGCAGTCCTGGAGGATATATTCACAAACTGCCTTTTAAATATTTTAATCTTGTGAGTGCGATTCCTTCCCTCCCCTTCCTCCCTTCCCCTTTTATAATAAACATACATTGTTATGCTATGGGGCGTGCGCTCTCTCTCTCAATATTTACTCGGCCGGGGGTTAAATCCACTCGCCCGGGGCGAGCAAATGTATAGGTTTGTCGAACACTGTGTGTATATA